>NW_007251765.1:1120061-1154881 GCF_000164805.1 Carlito syrichta
TCACAGAAACAAAGAACAGAGTTCCATATGTTCTCACTCATAAGCGGACCTTGAACAATTATAATGCTATAAGAAAGTGATTGGCAGTAGTGGGAAACTGTCAGGGGAGGGGGGGTGGGATTAGCAGCTGAGGGAAACTGCTAGGGGAGGGAGGGGCATACCTCATCAACAAGAGTACCTGCATGTTCAATGTTTATATACCTAACCCTGAATTGTACACATCTTTACAATAAAAATTTGTACAATAAAAATTTTTAAAAAATTGTGTATTGATTCTTACATGCTTAAACTTTGGCCACCTTCAGAGTACTCTCTTTCGAGGCAGTACACCTATCAACACGCTTTTTCCACCGCTCAAAACAGTTTTTGAACTCATCAATTTTGATGCCTTTTAATACTTTTGCCATTTTTGGTTTTAACTCTTCCACATTGGCAAAATGTTTTCTTTGAGGATCTTTTTCATGCAGGGAAACAAAAAAAAGTGGCTCAGAGCAAGATCAGGTGAATAGAGAAGGTGGGGCACAGGGGTCATGCTACATTTTAGTTAAAAACTGCTGAACACTCAGCACGGTGTGGGCAGGTGCGCTCATAAATCACCCAACATGTAATGGGCAAACGTATTGAAATTAAAAAATTAACTGAAGCCAAACTCAGCCTCTCACAACAACGCTGTTTGGTATACTGGTGCCCACGGGTTCCTAGCACACATACTTGGCAGGGAAGCCTGTACTACAAGGGGCTGCTCTCCAAAAGATAATTCTGAGTTTTTTGGGGGTCCCTCCTCATACATTAGTTTCATTGAGCCCTTTTAATGACCTTATAGGGTAAGTACTATTCTTATTTCCATTTTACAGATGGAGAATTTGAGGTCCCTAATGTCACAGAACTTATACAACAAGAGACTAAGATTTAAATATGTATGCCAGACCCTGGGCCCTCAGACCCTGGGCTCATTTTTTTCCTTTCATATTTCCATTAACTTTAAAAAAATATATTTTCTTCTCTTTTAAATTTTAAATTGATACATAATAATTGTGCATATTTATGGGGTACATGTGCCATTTTGATACATGTATGCAACATGTAATGATCAAATCAGGGTGAGATATCTATCGCCTCAAACATTTATCATTGTTTTGTGTTGGGAATATTCGAAATCTTCTCTTCTAGCTATTTTTGTGTATTCAATAAATTATTATTAACTAGATGCACCCCACTGTGCTATAAGAACATTAAAATTTAGGCCAGGCATGATGGCTTGCACCTGTAATCCCAGCACTTTGGTAGGCTGAGGTAGGTGTTTGTTCTCTTGAGCTCAGGAGTTCAAGACCAACCTGGGCAAGATAGCAAGACTCTAAAAAGAAGAAGCGGAGGAGGAAGGAAAGAAAGAAAAAAAAGAACGCTAGAACATATTCCTCCCATCTAACTAATTTCATACTCATCAATCAACCTCTCTTTATCCTGTTCACCCTTCCCAGCTTCTGGTAACCTCTATTCTCCTCTCTACTTCTATGAGACCAACCATTTTAGCTTCCACACATGAAAACATGTGGCACTTGTCTTCTTGTCACTTGTTTCACTTCACCTAATGTAATGTCCTCTAGCTTCATTCAAGTTGCTACAGATGATAGGATTTCATTCTTTTCCGTGGCTGAGTAATACTCCATTGCATATATACATACCACATTTTCTCTGTCGATTGCTGGACTCATTTTTATGCCACTTATTTCTACTTAGTCGAGACAAGTGGTAGCTGAAAGTTTTCAGAATTCATCCACAAATGATCAGGAAGAAGGCTTACACTATCAGTGCACTGACAGAAAGAAAGCCTTATGTCCATGTTTTGGGATCATTTATCCAGTTAGAGCATTACCATAGCATTTACAACGTGCCAAGGTCCACTGGTAACCACTTGACACATTTTAACTCCTCAAATATCCACAACAGCCCTGTGAAGTAGTTAGATGCTGTTGTGATGATTTCCATCTTACCAGTGGGGAAACTGAGACCCTTGCTTACATCGCAGAGTTAACAAAATGCAGAGCCAGGATTCGACCCAGGGAGTCTGGTGCCTGAGTTCATGGTTTTGATCACTACCTTGCCTTCTCCCAGCCCTGTATCCGCACACCACCTGCCACGGAGCTTGTCAGCAAAGGGGTGGTGTTGGCTGACTTTCATTCCAATTTTTTAAACCCCAAATAATAAAAGCCAAGATAAGATAGTGACTGATTTGGCCTAACTGCAACTCTAAGGCGACTACGTGCGACATTGCTCTATTCACTTGAGTCAGCAATGTGTTTTGGGGCTGACTATACCTTTCCGAGAGCTACACTAAGAAGAGAGAACGTGTTAGATGTAATGGGAGAAACCACCCATAGCTCTTGGCACATGAGAGCACTCGCTACGTGGGAGCTATTAATATCCTCACTCATCTCTCTCGTCTGCCCACGTCCCTCCCCCTCCGTCACGGGCCCCACGCCCGGGCGGATGGCATTTCTGTGATTGCTGCAACCGCTTTCTCATGGGCCCTCTCCACTCAGTCGGTCTCCACGCCACCCCAGGCTCTCTCCTCTCCTCACCGAGTCCGCAGGGACGTTCTCTAGCCCTCCTTGAGGGGGGTGTCTCCTTCCAGGTCCTGCGAAGCCTTGGCATGGCCCTCGGACTTGCCCTGGTCAGTGAAATGTGAGCAGAGTGGCATGTGTCAGTCCCAGTTGGGATTGTTAAAAGCCAGCGTGTGTCTTGCTGAAACGTCCAGCAACGGTCCAGATGGCAGCTGTTTTTCGCCCTGGTTCCTGGAATGAGTAGGTCCTCTGCACAGGCCCAGGCGACCCTTGACAGGCACGTCAAAGAAGATGTCAACCCTTACTGAGATCTTGGACTTGTTTGTATGACAGCACACACCTAGGCTAATCTGGCTGATACGTGGTCTCTAAAGCTCTTAGGAGGTAGGACAGAAGTCCCTCACATGCCTGCAAGGCCCTGCAGTGTCTTGACCTAAATATCAAGTTTCATTTTCTCCTCCTTTCCTTCTCTCTCTCTCTCCCCCCCTTCCTTTCCCTTCCCCTTTTCTTTCTCCCTTTTTCTTTTCCTTTCCGTCCTTCCTTCCTTCCTTTTTCCCTTCCTCCCTTCCTTCTTCTTTCCTTTTTTTCCTTTCCCTCTTTCTCTCTCGTTTTGAGTCAGGGTCTGGCACCCAGGCTGGAGTGCAGTGGCATGAGCATGGCCACTGCAGCCTTGACCTCTTGGGTTTGGGCTATCTTTCCACCTCAGTCTCCCAAGTCACTGGGACTACAGGAGTGCACCACCACGCCCAGCTGATGTTTTCCATTTTTTTAAAAAATGGAGACGAGGTCTTGCCACGTTGCCCAGCTTGGGCTCAAACTCCTGCGCTCAAGCAATCCTCCCGCCTCAGCCTCCCAAAGTGCTGGAATTACAGACATGAGCCACCACACCCGGCCTCAAGTTTCATTTTCTATCACTGATCTTCTTTTTCCTCTTCATCCGAACAGGCCTTCTTCCAGTCCCTCATGGGTGCTGAGCTCCCTTCAACTCAGGCCCCTTGTGCATTCTGTTTCTACAACCCAGAATGTTCTTTCTTCCCCCTTTTACCCAGTTGTCCTAGTCATGGGGCTTTCACAGCAATGTGTGTACGTCATAGCACTCATCACAACTCAGTGCTTACCTTTGCTGCTGTATTGATTTGAATCGTTTATTTTGCCCACTAGACTGTATTCTTCACACACACGAATGGCCAGTCTTTACTTATTATTTCCAGCCCCTGGCATAATCTCTGGAGCATAGTAGGCACTTGATACATATTTATTGAATAACTAAGTCAATATAGTGTAGGGATGGTAGGCTGGCACTTGGGGCCAGACTTCTTGGATTCAAATCCCACTCTTGCCAATTATTCTCCATATAGCCTCAGGTAAATGATTTAATCTCCCCCTGCCTCAGTTTCCTCATCTGTAACAGGGGATAAAAATAGTGCCTATCTCATAGGGTGGTCATGAGATCCACATGGACTGAGCAATGCATATTGCTTATTTATGTATTGCCTGTTCTCCAAGCGCACCTTTCTCCCCTCTGCTCTGTGGGGCTGAGACTGGTTCTCCTTACATTTTCCAGACTCCCTTGCCAGATGGCTACGGTTAGCCCCAACCCATGAGCGACACTGGCAGAGCCTAGGAGGAGGAGCAAGGGCGTACAAGGACTTCCTTCTGGTTTCAGTTCCTATTCACAATGCCACAGCAGCAGACAACTGACCAGCAATCCCTGCTCCCTCCAGCACCCTGGCACTAGCCACACCTCACTTTCTTAGGAGTCCCAGTACCCTGGGCTTCCTCCCCTTGGCTTCTAGCACGAACACCCAATGTCTCTTCCTCGGTCTGGGTACCAGCCACGTGCTGTCCCCATCCTCATGCATGACCACCCAAATATCAGCTGTGTGGTGTCTCTCCTCGGGCGCCTAGGCTCTGGAATCCCGGTCTCTCCCTTCCCTTTCCCCAGCTTTCAGGGGTGGTGGCTGTTTTCCCACTGTGACCCATGCCTGGGCTGCTTCAGAGCCCCGGTTGGAAAACCTATCGGACCTTATTTGATTCCCGATTGGGCCCTAGCTGACAGCCGATCTAAGCGCTTAGAAAACAACAGCAGGCACACAGTAAGCACCATGTAAGCATTAAGTCCTGATGTGTCCAAGTCAGTGAAAACCACTGCATTGCCCATCAGAGCACTGTGGACGATGCTGCGTGGCCGACACTCTCCCCGGTGCAAAGAGACCAGTTTCTGGGGCGCCTCCAGCCCATACCCATAACTGTCATGCCATCACCCAGGTGTGATGTGAAGCAAATGATGACACAGCTGCCGTAGCATTAGCAATTTTTTATTTTTCCTTTTTTGTTGCATAGGAAATGCGGTACTTGCTTCCAGTAATTGTATTGTAATGTGAGAGGGTGGTAGACTAATGGTTGAATACAAGAGTTAAACTAATCCACACCAGCTCAAAAAACCTGTGGAGATTTAGTTGAATAAGAATGGACGCCCACAGTGATTCTCAACCAATTACACATTTTCACAGAACACAGTAAAACTAAAAGGGTAACTATGAGAGTCAATACAAGGATACGAGAGGCACAGGGGGCCCGGCTCATAAAAACAGATTTCAGACCAAGTTATTAACACGGGGTGTTCGTTGTTTCGCAACAGATCTCTGACCATCACCGGAAGTTCAAACCCCTCCCCCCACAATTTGAAGTGAAAAAACGGAGGTATTTGGAGTGGACAGATTTCCCAGTGTGGTGGGAACAGTCCCCGGTGAACTCTGTTCTGGTGAGAGGTCAGGGCTAAGGGCAGGGCAGGGTCGTGTCTTTGCCTTGGAGTCTTCCTGAAGAACCTCCTAGAACCCGAGCCAGCACCTAGTCTAGGTCTAGTGAGTATCTCAGTGGTGAGGCTGCCAGATGCCTTCTCAGGACAGAGACTGTGGCCTGAGGACCGGGAGAGGGGACAGAGCTGGCAGACACCTCCTTCCCAGGGAAGCTGGCGGCCTTATGACACACACACTCACAAAAAGAGACTATTTTACAGACTGTTACCAAAAAAAAAATCATAAAATTAAAAAAAAAAGAACACAAATAAAGAGGGGGGGAGAAAAGCTTTTGTCATTTTCAGAAGTTGAGGACAAAATAGCAGGAAAAATGGCCCACTACATAGGACGCGATTGGTCCTTGAAACCACTGTAGAGATACAAAAATTCACATTGTACGACCTGGCGGGTGTTTTCCACCATGAAGGTGCTCTGGTGAGGTTAGAGGTAGCACTTCCACTGTATACTCTTGTGGTTCAGACAACATTCTGGAAATGTGGTTTTTTGGAATCCAGTGGGGTAACGGGTCCACGTGTGAGGCACACGGATGAGGCCCTCCCGCCACAACGCCCCCCCATCAAGGGCTGGCTGTGGGGGTCCCCGGAGCTTTCGGAGCATTTCCGGGATCCGCTCCCCACGCCTCCTCCCCCGATCTGGGGGACGTAACCCTTCGGGGAGTAAAAGGCGGACGGGTGCTGGCTTAGGGGGGAAAAAATGAGATGACATTTCTTTAATTTGGGAAGCAAGTAGTTTCAAATTGAGACCAAAAAAAGTATATTAAAAAATCCCGTGTTAATAGCAAACTTCTTTTTCTTATGAATCGGGCCCAAAGTTTGTACAGGGTTTTATTTTTGAAGAAAATATTGCAACTGTGCATGAAACTAAATAGCCACGTGATTTCTTAAAGTGTTTTTTCTTTTTTTTTTTTCTTTTTTTCCTTTTGATATGAGGAGGTCTGGTGTGAAGACGGATCAAGCATGGGTCCCTGGCTGAATGCTGTCCGTTAAGAAAACATCTCAGGGTCGGCACAGCTTCAGTCGAGGGGCCAGGGCAAGGCCCCTCGCTCGAAAATGTTCTCAAGTGTCCTCAGAGCAGAGTCCTTGCCATTCAAACGGTCGTTTTGAAACGAAAATCTCACCAGGTACTGATTTCTGAAATCAAACACCCATGCTTGTCCCCTAGGAAAAAGAAGAGAGAAAACAGAAACAAAAACAAAACACAAGTAATACTGAGTTTAAGTAAATGTATACCTCCAAAATACTGAAAACCGCTGAAATCAAGAAAAGACAGAGTTTGCGTTCTCAGTGAAATACCTTGAAACCTAGCTGACAAGAACCAAGTCAGAAAAAAAGACTAACATAACTTTGAGTAATATTCATACAGTTCACTAAGCATTATGGAATAGCATGCATTAATATTGTACGGTTATTTTACATCACCTATACCAGAAGGTCCTGACTGACAGACAGCGAAGGCTACCGGTGTAGAAAAATCTTACTTCAGAGGAGCAATATAATACAGATTTCACAGGCACTACATTTTAATATATCAGGTATTATGCTGGTTTTCTTATAATTCTTTCTGTCCTAAAGCTGGCATTATAACAATGACCAAAAAGGCAAGGATCGAAGTAAACGGAAAGTAGATACCGAAGTTGATATAGTTTTTTCTTCAGATAGATTAGTGCATAGTTCTCATGCAGATAAACACTGCTATGCATTTACACTGTTGGAAAGCAGAGTGAATTGAGCCCAAGTTGTCACATTTGTGTAAATCATTTTGTCAGCCTGTAATAGCACCATGTAATGGATTTGCATTAAACATTAAATTGATTTCAAAATTGGTGACACAATATTCACTACAGTTAAGTGCTATGGAATAGCTTCAATGTTACCTGCTATATATCAAAGCGATTTTCATCCCACTGCTTTTTGATTGGAAAAAATAAAAGGAAAACATACACGACACTAATTAGACAGATGCACAGCCTTGGACGTGAAGAAGGCAGAGCGGGTTTACTGTCAAACAGTAAATACATGCATTGACTTCAAGACAGAATTGGCCTTGGAGGCCTGTTTGGAATGAAAGCCGAGCCGGTGGGCAGTGCAGCTTTCTGAGACTGTCTTGGGACAGATCTTGGAGGGTGGTTGCGAGTGTCACTGAAGCTCTCCTTACATTACCATGCCGGTTGTGGTTTAGATTTGTTCTACGGAGGCCTGCTATCAAAAGAAAAAAGAAGAAGAAAGAAAGAACGAAGGAGAGGAACAAAAAAGCAGCAAACAAAACACAGAAAAAGAGAGAACACCACCACCACTATGGACAAAGATATTTCCAGAGACATGATGCAAAGTACATTAAATGACATTCTTAGAAACCCTTCCCCCCAAAAAAAACCACAGGGGGGAAAATGTTTTTCTTAATCCAGGTTTCGTAAAAACTTTATGACACTGTAACTACAGAATTCAAAGCATATGGGGCTAGGGGCTCGAATGAGTGAAAGGCAAACTTTTTGAGATGGGTTTTGCATATTCCTGTGGGGCTGACTGAATACCCTGGTTCTGGGAAGTCGGGGTTCCTGTCAGAACATGAAGAGCACGAGCTTTGGGAAGTGCAACCTTGTTGGCCTGCCTAGAGCCACACCTGACCACTGGGATGGGACTGGGGAGTGAGCTGACAATACGTGACTGTCATGCCAGGGTGTGATGAAACAGAAGCATCAGTTCAACCTCAGAGGAAAGCAAAGGGCTTTCGAGGATGGAGAGTGGCACCAGGGAGAGGGCCTGAACCGGGGAATGATCAGGAAAGGGGCGTTTTGGTAGCCGGGAGAAGGGCCGGAAGAAAAAGTATAGAGAGAAAAATAGTAAGATTTAACGTTCGTGCCTCTGACTTCAGTTCCCAAAGAAAAAACACGGAGACTTACTGGAGGGACTTATCTTTGCCAATCTTGTTAATGCCATTTGATGGGAGAGAAAAAATTCGAATGTGTCTCAGAGCTAAGGGCTGGGCCTTCAAATGCTGACTGATAGCTCTCAGTCTGTCTGTCTACACACCCCATGTAGCAAAGTCTTCCTCAAACATCTTCGCTAGGCTTTTAATCGAAAAAGCAAAACACTCATATTGTTGGTGTTTCTTTTTTCCTGCTTGATCACAACTGAACTACAGTTTCCTGCTGCTTTCTGGACAATGAAACATGAACAAAAATGTAACTTACTGTATTTAATACTTAACCCCTGTTCGTTATCACCCTAGACTGCCTCCCTAATGTTTTAAAGCCTTTAAAACATTTTTTTTCCTGCAAATCTGTTCAGAGTTCCCTAATTTTAGCTTCATCAAACTTAATACAACAAAATACCTTCAAAAATACAGCATACCTGTAACGTCCATTTACAATGGTTTTTCAGTAGACCTATACTTCTCAAGCATAGGAATATGCTATACCATTGAGAGAAAAAACAAAACAAAACTGTATTTAAATACTTACAAAAAAAAAAAAAGGAAACAGGAAAGTTTTAAACTTAAATCCAGTTCCCAAAGGGGCGGGGGGAAAAGAAAGAAAAGCAATTCTATGAACGCTGCCTTTATAATGAACAATCAGAAATTTCACTAGACTAATTTGACAGAAATTTTTCCTCATTTAAACAACATTACAAAAGTCCTGCATTATAAAATAGGGTAGAATAAATCAGTGTAATCAATAAAACTATACAACAATACAAATTACATATCTTCTGAGTGGGCAGTTTATTCTCTCTCTTTGCAGTCATGACTACAACATGCTCACTAAAAACAACTAAAACTGCCCAAACTATTGCTTAGTTTGTTTTGTTTAAAAAAGGGTGCAATTTTATTGTATATACAACCAATTTACTGGTAATACCTTGGCTTATTGCAAGGTTCTGACAAAATGTTTGTCTAGGCTTTTTTCCCTTCACTGTGAAGCACTGAAAGCTGCTATTTTTTCTTTTTTTTTTTCTTTTTTCTTTTTTTTTTTTTCTTTAGTGCACATATGTCATAATAAAGTAATGCCCAGCTAAGTGCTATAAGGGAAGGCAAAGTATGCTGGCTGGCTATAGGAAGTGACACCATACACTGACACACCGTACAACAGCGCCAAACGACTATTCAACCACTTATCAGACACATATGAAAATCCAAAATGTTTTATTTTATTTTTTTTTCCTTAAATAGAGATAACCAGTAAACAATTTTCAGAACTTGGAAGTTTAAAAACGTGCATATAAAAATGGGCATTATATACTTCTCATTGAATGTGGATTGACTGCAGGCTGCTAAGAAAAATGGGGTGTGGGAGCTGAAGAAAAAGGAAGTTGTCTTTTTTTTTTTTTAAGGCTTGCTTGTGAAAGGAACAGTTGTAAAAACAAAATTGCTTGAAGCAGGGTCAGCTTAGTGCTTCACAGTTTGACTGCTTCTCTAAGAGGAGCCCTTCCTGCGCACGTGCATTCAAAAATCACAAAAAAGTACAAAGACAAACACCTAAAACACACTGCGTCAAGTGCAGCACTGACTTTGGTCAAATAAAAAAAAAAAAAAGAAAAGAAAAATTAATAATTGCTAAGCTTTTCTACATGATATAAGCAGGTATTGCATATTTTCATATATCTGGGGGAAAATAAAGGAAGACTCCAAATAAATTGTAAAATGCAGCAACATCCAAAATACTGATATTCTAAGCATCTACAGATCTCAGAATAGCACTGCCACCGACCATACAGGACAATAAAGACTACTCCTATCTGCGGGACAACTAGCTTCCTATTTAGTTCTAGATGTTGAAACTGACGATGGCTGACATAAAAGTCACATTTACAAAAAGTGTCTCCAAATGCTTGACTAGGGAAAAACCCCTTTCAATAGAGGAGTATGTGCAACAATTCCACAAATAATCGCTATCCAGGGCAAGGCACATTGATATGGAATTTTTGTTTTCGTGCAAATTAAGGAAAAAAAACAAAACAAAACAACGTTGTTTCGGGGGGGAAAAGATGAGGAGCAAAGTGTCTTCCCAAGAATTTCAGTTACTTGATTGTATAGGACAGTAGTAGAACCCTTCTGAAGGGCTGAAAAACATAGTTTAAAGGCAAGTGCCTAGAGTAGGGATTACAATATTGTGTCTTAATGCACTCTACTTTATCCTACATTAACTATATAAAAATTAGTTACTAACACTAGAACATGCAGAGACTTTCTCTGATCAGCAGGGCTTGCCAACCAGAACGTATATATATGTATAGGATAGGAAACCTTCTTGAAGTTGCATGGGAAGCAAAGGGGTGCTTCGCTGTCTGGTAGAAAAATCACTTGCACTTTTTTTTGTTTTTGTTTCTGTGGTTTTTTTTTTTTGTTTTTTTTTGTTTTTTTTTTGTTTGTTTGTTTTTTACATAAGATACAGGACATTTGGGGGTGCAAACTTTTTTTTTTTTTCCCTAACAAGTACCCTTGATCTGAATGGGCACCAGCATTTGTGTCAGTATTGGTTTCATTATTATTATTATTATTATTATTTATTATTATTATTATTATTATCCCATAGCCCAGTTCAGGGACGCAAAGGTCTTTAAAACTTCTGGACAATCTCTGGTACAATGAGGTGTCTGATAACTAATAAATCCTATGTTGCCAGATACATGTAAAAATTTTCAGAATTGGCATAATCCATTATAGTGACTTCTAGCTTATAAAATTAACAGATACCATGATTTCATTTTAGTCATGTGCTTTGATAACAGAAAATAATTAATTAGCATTTAATGTAGTTAACATATTGTGGTAAAAGCACCATTAGATTTGTTTTTTTGTTTTTTTTTTAATTTTCCTTCAGTTTTTAAAGGGATACAAGTCTAACAATAAAAAACATAAAAAGCAAAAATAGCTCCCCTTTTTCTTGCAAGGCTGTTTTTTACCCCAATAATTTAGAGTCCTGGGGTGAAAGGACTTGAAAAACAAAAATAGAATTTTCAACAATCTCTATCTTACAAAGATATTTAGCTATCCAATGAAATTGCACTTTACTCAATTCAAAATTCGATTGTTTTGATTGATTCCTGTCAGTTTCTGTCAAAACAGACCATCTTCCCCATTTCCATGTGAATTTTTGTGTCATTGTTGAAATTGTTGAAAAAAATGTTGTTTTTTTTTTTTAAATGTAAGTGCAGCATTTCAAAACTTTTAAAAAACTGAATAGTAGCAGTAGTTTGCCGTTTTCGAAATTGTTCTGCAATGTGAGTGGATTCATTGTCCTTGCGGGCCATGTTATGTACTTAACTGCTGACTGCTGAACCAAACCAAACTAAAAGAAAAAAGGAACATAACTGCATTTTCTTTTTCCAATATGTTACAGAAAAACATTGCCCTTTGACTGTCCCGTAAGTTAGATATTGCAGATCTCAGCTACTACAAAAGATTTAGTTCTCCATGCGCCTCCTTGATGCTCAAGGAGGACCACACCTATGTGGGTAAATTCATGAAATACTGTGAAACAGCCAGGCTCCGTAAGGAAAGTGTGTTACAACAGGAAGTCAGTGAGCAAGGGTAGTCCTCTGCTAGCCACTTCGCCTAATGCTCACGCTACCACGGAAACACTCCAAATTTTACAAAGCCCAACCATTTCCAGCACCATATGAGAAATTACAACAGTCCCTAAAGTATTAAAAAAAAAAACAAATCCCAAAAGGTTATGGCCTTTGCTGTTTGACCATAATGCTTGCTGTTTCCATGTACGAGTTGATTTGAATCGGTTTTTCTCCCCTTCCACTGACAGTGAAGTTGTAACCGCGCGGGGTTGAGGTTGCGTCCATGTTACAGAGTTGAGAAGGGGTCAGGTGGTCTGTCTGGTGGATGGTGGGACGCTGCAACTTTTATCCCAGGTACCAGGACTGGAAGACAAAAGGCAAAGTACAATTAGAAGAACAATTTGCAAAACAGCATGTTTCAGAAGTTGCTCTCCAACCCTGAAATCAGGACCTTCGTCTGGGATTCGCTGGAAAAAGCAAAGGCGTGACAGACAGCAGGAAATCTTGCAACACAGAAGCAGATCTTACTCCTCTGAAATTAAAATTCATTGTCTTTTTGGGGTTTGCCAACATTCCAAGTATGTCCTACAAAACGGGGCATCTCTGTCTGCTTGAAATACAAACAAGGGGTTTGTTATCTGGTGGGGGCAGTTACAGGAGGGTAAGAAACTTGACCATCGTGTTTCTCATTCAATCCTCAATGCTCGGCCCAGTGCCTGGGACACAGAATGCTCTCCGTGAAGAAGAGTTGAATGAATGGCAAACGGGAGAAGGGAGAGGTTGCGTGTGGCAAGGAATGGCTACTCCGATGGTTTTCAGCATCTCTTCAGTGAGATGCAGGCCCTGAAGACATAATTGTGACATTTGTCTAACAGGCACTGGTGGCCAGTAGCGACACAAGAGTAAGTCGAGATGAAGTGGAGAGAGTGCTGTCCCAGACCTCTTTGTGATTTGGGGCACACCACAGCATTTCTCCTGTATGTCATTTCCTTATATGTGTAAGATTTTATGATGCAAAATGCGCCTTTTGGCTCAGTAGTTCTAAAATAATATATTCAAAAATGACACATACTAAGATGTCGTGTCAGGATTTTACCCTATTAATGCCCAGGGAAAAATGAAGCCATTGCATACTCTCCTTCTTGCTTTTGTTTATTCAAAATTCATTGAGAGCCTTCTATGTGCCTGCTGGGCCCAGTTACTGACTACCTTTTCCTTTCATAAATCCTCAGGTGATTAGCTTTGAGCAAGTGTCTGGTGATATATCACTCTGTCTGCCAGCATTTCTTTTTCTGTTAGCTATACAAAGTGATCAGTTATGGACTGATATCAGAGTCAGGTTCTCCAGTGAAATGAAAAAGTGTATGGCTTTTGCCAACTTTTCTTTAGAGAGATCTCGACAAATCCACTACATCTATCACTATTTACAGTAAAAATCATCAACACCTAGCACAAGCGAATGCTTCTGCATTCTCTAAGGTGGCAGGATCAGAAAGGGTTACATTTGGGCTGATTCCGTCAGGTGAAGACTCATCCCTGTGGAAGAGATTCAATTAGGTAAAGTAAGGACTCGTTTGCTCCCCAGAGATAAATGGCTACACGATAGTTCCTCGGAGGTTGGTGTAAGATTTCCTGGTCACACAAGCTGCCTTTGATTTCCAGAGGAGTTTAAAAAGCCTTAGCCCACACTGAAAAACTACTCGTCCTGTATACTTTCAGACGTGATTCTTTGACCACATGCTTTGAGGGACACAATAAAGCCTCTTGTGTCCCAAAAGGAAATCATCCTGGCACATACACACGGCCTAAATCTGACAGGACAAAAGAAGGGAGAGAGGGAGTGAAGAGAGAGAGAGAGGACGAGCTCCAGTGGGTGTTTTTGGTAGGCCTCTCCCGATAGCTGACTCCGGCCACGTTACAGCTGCTTCCTCTTTCCCAAAACAGCCTCCAACTCTGGGTGCGGGAATAACGCTTCCGATCTCTGTTTTCACACTTTCTAAGTCGGTTGTGAAATTTCTAGGCTTCTTAAATGTGACACTACGGTAGTTCTTGAAGCAAAGGCCTGGGACCCGGTGAGTCAGCAGGGGGAGCAGTTTTCCACACCACGGTTTCTGGACGAGACCTCAGGGCACTACAAAAATCTGCAGTGCCTCTGCACTTCTCTTAAAAAGCAAAGCAGAAAAAAAAAAAAAAAAAGTTTCTTCACACATCTTACTATTCAGTATGTGCCTTGCCGACAAGGTTACCCCAGAGCAGCTCTGTAATCCTTCACTGAAATAGGCTTTATTGATTGCTCTGGTCTATTGTTCTCTTTTCAAGTCCCCCAAGTTCAAGTTCATCCTGGTGTTACATCATGTCTGGTTGCTAAGAGCAACCAGACAGACCCAGACGTGACTATCATTAGCAAGAAACCCTCTGCTCTCCTCCCACCAACCTTCCAGTGGTTCTGACGTAGCAGGCCTGCTGCAAACACATTGAAGTATTTATTCTGCCTAATTTATGACCTATACAGCAAGCAAGACCCCCACTCCAAAAACCAACACTGTTGTATATTTAATTAATCTGTCTTTCTCTGGCACTTGGGAAAGTTAGACAAAGGACTAATTATTGTGTTTCGCTCTCCACACTTTTCTTTTGGGGGGTGGATATTTGCATGGGAAAGAAAACTACAAGGCCGGGCGTTGGGCCCCCCCACCCCTTTTTCTTTTTGCCCTATTGACATTTCATGAAATACTTTAGCTGCTTAAGGGAATTAGAAAAAAAAATGCGATGTGAATGTTACTCCTTCTGAGTTGGTATTCAGTCACACAAATCAACTCATGACATGTTTAAATTTAAATGCTAACCACACACTCTCAGAGTTACTTTAAAGGTTAGTTTTTAATCAATAGAAGTTGCTGACTCTGGGTTTTTGAGCTGCGCGCTGCAACTCTTGGGCTTTTGTCTAACGTTAAAGCTTTCAAACTTTTTTTTTTTTCCTTGAGATGATTTTAGCAATGATTTGCAGACACAGAAGGCTATTGTGCTCTGACCAGCAACATGTCAATAGAGGAGCCGAGCTGCCCTGTGGTGGGTGTCAATATGACTCCTGAAGGCAGAGGTTGGGGGTCTTTAATAACCCGTGAAAAAACCTTAATTAACCCTTTCAGGCCCAAACCAAAACCTATTCTTAAACTTTTTCACTCCTATAATTTGACCATTAGTACTTATTTCAACATCACACTAATCTTCATGACAATTAACCCAGCTACTTGACCAAGGGTTTCCAGAATGGGAAGTTGGTTAGGGGAACCACACAGGGAATTTCTTTTTTTTTTTTTGAATGAAGTCTCTTGGATTAAATCACTTATTTGCAGAGATGGCAGATAAACAGTTCTAATAATAATAATAATAATTTTAAAATTCATCAATTTTCACTGAATTTTCTCCTGATCGGTATGTTGTTGAAGAGCCTCACAATCCTGTCGGGATGAGTGTGACAGCCACACGTGTATGAACCAACTGATTTCTAGAAACTTCTATGAACTGCTAAGAACATCAGATGGACAAGATAACGTTTGGAAAAACCTGTTTTTCTCCTCTGATATTTTCTTATAATTGCTGTTATGCAAGCAGTGCAAGTTTCAGGACATTAATCCAAGAGCGATGCTGCATATTTTTGTTTTTGGGCCATACGGGGATAACATAGAAGAAATTTGAGATGATTCAATTGTTGGGTCTGAGTAGCAAATCACTGGGAAAATGTTGACACGTTCCACAAAATGCATTAATGGAGAGTCGGAAAACCATCTTCAGACATTTACTGACATAAGCTTAGGTTTCATATGGCTTCTGCCTTCATACTTTACAAGCCCCTCAATTTAACCTACCGTATCCAGATGGACTACAAAGGAATCTCTGTCCCTTATCTGCAGTGAGTGGTACTATTACAATACAACACAGGGTGATGTTATCTTGATACATTTACATTAAGGAAGTAAACACAGAGCTTTGATCTATTTTTTCCTCGGGAACTTTCAGCTATAGTTGTTTTGGAGGTCCATAAATCCACACTCCCACAAAGGCTCCAGTTACGTACAATTAGTCAGTTACATTCACAGCATCTACAGTTTGGGTTGTGCGGAGGGGATGGAGGGAGGGAAAGGGGGTGACTGTCCTCTCCGCGTTCAAGGTGAAACATCAAAAGAAATCTGCAGTCCAGGACAAGAGCTCAGCTTTCCTTTTCTCCAGTCAAATGAAGAAGTAATCTCATCAGGTTGGAAAAGTGCTGACTAAGGATTTAATAAAGTGCCTGCAGATGTGACGTCTCTAAGGTATTCAACTCATGTAATGCAAAACAGCTCCACACTGAATGTGCTTATAAAATTTCATTTAACCATTGCAGCGCGACTTTTCCCCCTCACAGTTCTCTAAGGAGTTTTATCACACTTCCCGCCCCTTAATTTACGGCTCCATGAAAGTTCGAATCCCGTTCTGCCAGGATTCTGGAACACTCACAGTAGTCGGATTTTTATGGACCATAAACAACATCTATCTTTCCGACTGCATCCTGAGCAGGAAGCCTGAAACAGCCGTCGGTGCCTCTGACGGGGCCAGTCAGAACACAGAGGCCATCTTCCAAAATTTGGTCCTGAGGCTGCCGAAGACAGAGTCGAGGAAGGCAATGGACTCAGCTCCTGAGTCAACAACAAACACTCTCATGTGTGTAACAACTTTCAAAAAGGCCCTTTCTACGCTCTTTTCACAAAGAGGGTGGGATGACATTTTGGAGGCAGAAAGAAAAATGTCTGCTTGAGATAGTTATATTTCACTTTAGCCCCAGAAAAGAGGAGAGGGTGCTGAGGGCGGTGGTAGGAGGGCAGAGCGGAATGTGACTGTGATGCAGCACAGTCTGTTTTCCAAGTTAAAAACTTAAACAAAAGGCCTCAAGGGCAAAGTTTAACACTGCGGAAGGAGGCTGTTACAGCGGAATCCAGAACTGGGTGTGACACTTGGCTTTCTTCTCCAGGCAAGGTGGGTTATTTAAGGACAGCCACACACAGAAACCGGAAACATGCAGACACAGGGAGGCCCTCCACACCCCGCAGGCCCAACCTCAAGCCCTCTACGAGGCCTCGGCCGGCCAATACACCAAGACCGCATGAGCGGTGGCCGCCATTTTGCATCCTCTCTCCATTTTGCATCCTCTCTCCATTTTGCATCCTCTCTCGAGGAGGTGCTGCTTCTGCTGGGTCACACTCTTCCAGTTGAGCCTTTTTGGCTGTCTGCTTTTCCTTGGATGGACCCACTGTTTGGCCCACATGAGTGAGGTGTCTTGGGCACATCCGCCAAAAGCCGGGTCGCTCCTTCTCCCCATCCCAATGCCATGGAAGTGGCAGGGCCTCCTAGGGTGCTCCAAGTTTCTCACTGTTAGTAGAAACCATCGGGAGCACTTCCTCATTCAACAGACACTAAGGACCTGCCATGTGCTAGGTGCTACGTGTGCTGGGCTCTGGGAATACGATGAGTAAAATAAACATGGTCCCTGCCCTTAAGGGCTTTATTTTCTAGCAGGAAGAAGGGGCTGGATTTTAGACTTCTGTACCCTTCATGACAGCAGATAGTGGCTTTTCTCAAAGTAGGATCTTCATAAAATGTCGACTGATGAGGTCGAGTATCCAGTGTCCAAAGGACCCAGGACTGAGTTCCACCTTTTCTGCTATTTATGTGAGTTCAAGCAAGCCAGCCCCTGACCTGGGACCTCAGAGGCTTGCTGTGAGGACCATTCTGCACACAGGGGGAAAAGGTGATTTACACTGGTTTCTTCTGAAAACGGTGACATGCCCTACACAGGTGTGAGTTATTGCTATGGCCAGCCTTGGGCTTTGATCTCTGCAGTCATTTTTCTTGTCTGATTTTATTTTCTTAATTAAAGAAAGCCTGTTTTCAATAACTCTGAACCAAGACTTGTTTATCGTACAGGAAACTATTAAAACAGTAATGGGCCATGATTGGCCCCGCGTACCTTTGTGGCCTCATCTTTTCACCACTTGCACTCAACACTTTTGCAGTGTTAAACTTCTTCCAGATCCCTCAAAGCCAAATGCTTTCTCCCTGCTGGGCCTTGGCACAGGCTGCACCTCTCTCCCTGGCTCTGCTAACACTTGTCAGCCCTTGGGTTCTGAGATCAGATGTCCCTTCTTCCAAGGGGTCTTTCTAGGGGCCTTTCCCCCGGGATTCACCTGTCACCGAACTGTAATTACCTGTTTTCTTCCTAAGAACACTGACCGTCTTCTCAGGCGGGCATCCCCAGCGTCTGGCCTGGTGGCTGGCAGAGAAGCTACTTGCTAAATACTGTTAACTAAGGAAGGGAGAACAAGCTGTGTCCAGGGTTCCCGAAGCCTGGCGTCAGTCATCCAAACGAGGGCAAAGCAAGGCATCTAGATGGACGGCTTCTAGCAAGCTCGTGACACACGTCCATGTCTCCCCACATGACAAACACTCTCCCTTGAGGCACACAAGTCTCCACAAGCTGCTCCCAGGCAGCTCCAGCCTGGGAGTTGCCGCAACGGAGCCAGCTGTGGCCGACTGCATCAGTAGCATGTGCAATAGTTTTGTACCGTGGACGGCTGGCTACTCACTACAAGCACAGAGGAGTTGTCCAAACCACCGATCCCTGGAGAATGACTGTGCTGCTCCCGGCCAAGACCTCCGTTTTGGTTCAAACCTCAAGATGGGAAAACACTCATCTTTTTACCCAATAAGCCATCCAGTACCTCCGAGAGTACACGCACAATCCAATTATTCTGACTGTTATTCCAAAGTCTGACTCTCTCACCAGATTCCAGCTTGCCCTACTGTCTCTCTCTCTCACCAAGGACATTTTTCTCTTGGTCTCCCCGTGCATTTCCATCAAGTATTCTTTTACCGCATGAAGTCAAAGACTTCTGGATTAAAAACTGCACTCTGGCCCACTTGCGTTTGCTCCAAAGACTTACGGGAGGGCCGTGGGCCTGGTGGTAAGAACTGGGACTCTGGAGTTCGAGGGACAAAATTCCTGGCGCTGTTACGTACTAGTGAAAATAACCTTAGGTGAGCTAGTGAGCACTGCTGAGTCTCAGTTTTAGACTCCATAAAATAGAGACAACAACTTGATCAGCTTTTGTGGAAAGTAAATGCCTGGCTAGGAGCAAATACAGAGAACCAGGGTAGATGGGTTCTCTAATTGTAAAAGATGTCCCAGGCCTTCAGGTCCACATGAGAACTAAAATCCCAGGAAAGCAATCACTCTACAAGGCGGCTTTCTCTTATTTAATGATATAATTTCTTAGTTAAAAGTAGCAGCTGTGTCAGTTCCATCTCCCCAGTTGCAAGAGAAAGTTCTTGAGAAAACAAAAATCTGTCTTTAATTGCGGTATTAAAATCAGAGCGGCGAAACCAACAACACAAAAGGAATTGGCTCAAGTTGATGCAAGGCATTTGGGCCCTTGCCTTGCAAGGCTAAACTGCACGCCTTGGAGGTTGGGGGTGAGGGGGAAAGGGGAGGAAGGAGGGAGTAGTCAGGCAACCAAGTGGGACAGAAACAATCCTATTTTGGTTTTTGTTAGCGAATGGCATACTACATAGATCAGAGACTTCTTATAAAATACAAACCCCCACTGTACACAAAGCACAGGAAAATGTGAGGAAAAAAGGGAAAAACTAAAAGCAGCTTAGGGTGTGTTAACGCTGCTATTCTGTCAGCTTAAAGAGTATTTTATGCTTGATCAACAGCTCTTTTTTATTGTGCTTTTCTTTCATTCATTCAAGACATCAAAGCCGGGCACCACCAGCGTACCTGCCCTTCTGGAGCTGCTTACGAGAAGGTTCTAATGAAGCACGACTCTGGGAGCCGGAGACCCCCGTGGACACGGCAGTTCAAAGGGAATATTTCAACAATGATTACATTTTGTAAATCTTTTTATGAAAGAGACAGCTTATTTCCTGCTTTTTCATGAAAAATAGATTCTATCCATTAAAGTGAGCCCGCGCCACGGAAGCTGCCTGAGATCTGAGGTGCAGTGTGGAGATTAAGGGGACAATGACCCGATGAAATTGTCCAGAGTGCCTATCTATTTGGCCACGATGGCACTGCCGGATTTTCTGGGTGGAGCCCAGACAGTGCACTGGACAGCTCTGTGGCGGGAGGGGCAGTGACCAGTAGGTTGTGTGGCTTGGTTTTCCAACTTGGACCTTGGGTTTACGATCTGTTCTTTTGTATTTACTGATTCCACAAAATCCAGCAAATATCGGAAGACAGGCCGCCCCTTCTATCACACAAGAGCAAGATGAGAGATTTCAGTTACAAATTCATTACATGCTGTCTTTTAATGCCATGGGATGGGACAGACCCTTTCCATATGGGAAGTTAGCCACTAAAAAGTTGGCTCTGGTCTGAAGACACAATACAGGCTTCATTATTGGCCGATGTCTGCCCCAAAGGCAAAAATAAAGAAGCAGCCTAGTCCTTTGTAATTTTTGATTTTCACATAAAAATAATCTTTTCCCTAGCCTTTTTCTTTTCTTTTTCTTTGGCAGGGGGAGAGTTGAGGCGAGAGGGGACGGAAGGGAATACGATCTCCTGGGGAGCTATGAAATGGGGGAAAAAAAATGTATGTTTTCTACACATCGGATTCCAGTTTTAATTAAATGCCTGTTGTCTAACAAGTGCAGACAGTCACACTTGGGGTTGGCCTGCTGGTGGCCCAGGGAGGTAACCTTTCTTGTTTAAACAGAGAGGCGTGGGAGTGGCGGTCAGGGCTCAGCAGAGCGTGGCCACATTCTAATAATCATTCCACCACGTGCTCCCTCACTTCCGCGCTTCCCAAACGTGTCTCAGGTGCACAGCCAATTGCTCATAGAGGTTTCACTGTTTGCAAGTAGGTGAAGTCCAGCAAGGGGGGAGAAAACGGGAAAGTGAAAAATCTGGTCATTTCCACATTCTCCCAGATCCGTCCTGCAATAGGGTGCCAAAAGCAAAGTTCCAAGCTAACCTCTCCTTCACACACTAGACGGCACCTGCCACCTCCGGGTTTCTCCACTCCAGCAGGCAATTCCACTCACACCCCTCCCCCCCAGCACAGATCTGCTTCTCGCCTCTTTCGTCCCTCTCCGTCCACTGTTCCTGGTCTTTCTAGTCCCATTCCCTACTTCCTCCCAGTCATCGAGTCAGTGTCTCCCTCTCTTTCCACCCGTGTTTGAGTCCCCACAGAATCAGGCAGACTGCTATTTTCTGCAAGGCTGTGCAGACCAAGAGTCCTCGAGGACTGAGCAGGAAGTGAGGAAGGCGCTGAGCTGCAAGCCATCTCCACCCCCCTACCCCCGGTTTAGCAGCTGGAATGGAAGGCTTCTGTCATGAGCCAAAGGAATGAGGCAGAGAGACAGAACTTGGACAGAAGGCAGAGGACATTGCAGCATTTTAATTTTTGGATTCACAAGAAAAGACAATGAGATGCCACTGAACACCAGACTGTGAGTCAGGGGCGCCGGTTCAAGTCCTAGCTCAGTCTCTGGCTGGTGTGGGACCCAGCACTTCTCTAATTATACTACAAGATAGCAGTCCTCCACCTTTCTTTCTTCCAGGAACACCTGTTTTCAGATGTTATGGTGCTGGGGGTCATCTTTTTCTCATTCACAGTGTGGATGTGCTGTTGGCAGAGGTCAAACTTCTCATACTCCTCACCGAGGTCAGAGTGAGCCTGACTGCGGAAAAAGTCAGTTCATGGAGCCAGATCTAAATGCTAGTCCAGCAAGGTGGGGATGTCTGGGGTCCATCTTAACCTTTCTGCAAAACAGCCCTCGGTATATGCATGTGGGAAAGGAAGTAACAAACTTAAAAATGCAAGATGACCCTGAAATACTGGCCTAAAATATAAGCAGTAGCATGATGGGGTCACCGATGTGATCTAGATGGGGATGGGGATGGGGGTCAGAGTTTCATCTGAACCAATGACCCTGGATAAAAAATGAGGGTCTCCCCAAGCGCTGTTGAAGCTCGTCATCCCCAAAGCCCAAACCGGGAACCAGTGAACAATGCTCTACTCCTCCTCCTCCTGAGAGCGTGGTAGGATTTAGGGTTTTATGGCAACAAAACTTGTCTTTGTTAAGACGTGACTTGCAAAACAA
Organism: Carlito syrichta; assembly: GCF_000164805.1. Taxonomy (NCBI): domain Eukaryota; kingdom Metazoa; phylum Chordata; class Mammalia; order Primates; family Tarsiidae; genus Carlito; species Carlito syrichta. Next base: position 1,142,094 of record NW_007251765.1, read on the forward strand.
ACCCACATGGGGGATTTTGCAGTTTCAGATGACAGTTTTTTTTTAATGCTGAAACAGCAATGCTTTTTATGTTCAGATTTATTTTCTTCTAAATTTGTAGATTAAATTTACAACTATGCAATATTCATTGCTATGAACAATTAGATTCTTCCTGCATATTTCCAGAGGAGGCGAGGGGGAAGCTTCGTGATGGGTTGAGGTGAAGCCCTGAGCAAGGTGAGGGCTCTTACAGTACTGATTTGGACAAGGGCGAAACATACGTGATTGTGACTGGCAGAGCTACTTGGCTTCCCCATCAGGGATCTATGCTTCTTGGGAGAGGCAATATCCTTTTAACACAGAACACTTAATTTAAAAAAAAATCTTTTTAGTAATGTCTTTTGAGGTGGAGAAGATCTCACAAGCAGAGATTGTTGAAGACCGACTCAAGAATGTGTTTTATAAAATTGAGCATGCAAACGAGATCATTCTCATTTTGTTTTCTGATAAATTCCACTTGGTAGCGTTCTACCAGTAACTCAGTTTCAGGAACAAACTCAGAAAACACACACACACACACACACACACACACACACACACACACACACACCCCTAGTTTAAAACAGTCACATACCTCTGTTATCACTTTATTATCAATTAATAAAACCAATTACAAATGGCATGATTTATATGTTTATCAGCTCCATAAATATCATTTTCTCTTGTTAAATCACCGTATGGTTAGGAGATCCTATTGTTTATTTCTCAAGAATGGTGGTAAGTTCAAGTGACATGTATTCACTTCCATTCTGATACTGCAGTCATCACAATCTTGCAGACATGCCAACTTATGCTATTCTAGAAGATGGTTCAATTAAAAAATACTTTAAGATCTTTTTTCTTTCTTTTAAAGAAGTGAATTGTCTGAGCTAAAATATGACTTCCTGTTCTACTGCATCAGCCTTTCCGTATTGTTCTCCAGGAACACGTTTACAAGTTCAAGTTCAGGTTTAAACTAAATAAAACACTCCTCAGGAGTTTATAAGGGAGCCTCATTTACATGTGCTCCCTCTGAACTCTGCCGGCCCCTGTGTGCTAGTTTCCAAGGCTTGGTGAAGGAATGTTTTACAGTTGGAATCCGGACTGTTTTCTCAGGCATTTCACACTCAGGGGCTGGGCAGCACCAAGCTTTCATTGGATTAAAAGCTTCCCCAGGTCTACTGCAGAGGCAGGAGAGAGAGAAAGGCAAGGCAGGGGCCAGGAGAACTGAAGCTTCTTAATTTTCCCTATAAGGCATTCGAGTTCACATTACAGTTCAAAGGTAAGCAATGAATTCTGGATGTATATTCTAGAATTTCACAGCTGTGACGTGAAGCTCCTCTGCAATTATTTTCAGCTTTTTTTGTAGAAGTGGTCAATGCACATTTATTCTCTTCAAATAGGAAAACTAAGGTTTGCTTATACTTCTTTTCTGTCCTGAAAATGAAGTTTAAAAGCACTGTGAAGAGAAATGTCCCCAGCCCCAAAGAGAGGTTTTTGAGGTCAAAAGGATGTCAGGTATTCTCCATCCAAAAAAGGTGTACCAGACAAGAAGAAATGGCTATTTTTGGTTTAGAGTTGAAGTAAGGATTCTGAGATGCTCACAGAATCCAATCTGGAGACAGCGATTTCTTGGCTGGTTGAAGTTAAGATTCAATCGTGTCACTAAGCAAGAGTCCTGGAGCTCAGAGAAGGCAGCCATCGTCTTCATGGGCAGAAATGCAAAGAAAGCGGGAGGAAGATGACCAGGGACTCTACCTCTCAAATTCTCTCTGAATCTGAGTTTATCTAGCAAGAAAGTAGGTACAACGATAATAAACCAAGGATGCTAATGGCCGTTGTTACCCCAGGGCAATACCTAGAGTTGCTTAGAGAATCTCCTTGGAGCAGTTCTTTCCTGAGAGGTGAGCATACCCGCAAAACTTCAGCTGTGGCATTCTCAGTTCCCAGTTCAGCAGCTGCATGCTGGCGGGGTGGGATGTGATGAGTCAGATAAATGGTTCAATGAGGGGGGTTCAGAGAAGAAACTGCATGGTGAGGGAGTTGCACAGGAGTGTGCGGTGAACCTGGATCTCAGCGTGTGCCCATAAGAAGGATGGAGACCATCTTCCTAGCATGGTGGTTGTGAGGACGAAATGAACTAATATACGAAAGTGATTACAGTTCCAGGAGGGCAGGGCTGATACTCTTTTTTGGAGGTGAGGTAGGAGCCATTTCTTTCTGTCTTGGGGAAGATGGATCCCTCACATTTATGTGCTAGCTTATGGTCTTTTCTTGGCCTGGTGCAATCATGGATAGTCACTTTTCTTGCATAAATACAGTAACATGATGAGGATGCTGGCTTTATGCTGGGCTTCTACTCAATCCCCTTTTTTCTCAATCCCCTGAACCCAGGCTAGGTTGAGGCTGAAAAACAGTAAGGGTTTTCTGAAACCAAATTAAATGTGAATATGCTTCCAAATAAAACTCTATTTTACAAAAAACTGCAAGTTTCTTCCACTGGATAGGGACATGAGTGGAAGCTGAATTCATTCAGATGATGCTCTGCCAAAATGGATGCTAATACTGGTTTCTTTGAGGGTAGCGGTTTACACATAGTGTCTCCATGGAATCAGGGCTCACGACTCAGAGAGTTCCTCAGCCTTGGGCCAGGATTGGCTGGTCAATTTGCAGAAAGATGAGGATTTGCGTATGAGATCATCTCCACGTGGGTTAGTCCATTCCAAATGACTGAGAATTGTGTGTTTTTTCTTTTGTGTAGTTTTTACTTCTCTTCTCTCTTTTTCGTAAATACTTACCAAGTTTTGGTTCATCCTCTACAGCTCTTTGGACCCCTTGCCAAGAAGACTTGCTAGAGGAAAACTATGAAACATAACTGCCAGTGTTCCTTTCTTTTCTTTTCTTTTCTTTTTAAGCAACTCTGGCAAAATGGTGAATGGGAGAAATTTGAAACTCAAAATGGTTTGCAAACCTTCCTGAGGATTTAATTTATCCATGTGGATCCTAATTGCTTTGAAGACAAAATAATTTGATAGCTGATTTAATCATTGACCGTTCAAAAAGTTTTACATTTGTTAATGTGTAGGTAGGTAGACTTGGATCTAATGTTACTGGCTCTTCTGGTAAAACAGTCATTTCATCCTTTTATGACTTCCTTTAAGAAACAGAGGGCACCAAGTTTGGAAACACGCTGGCTTGCTGGAGCTACACGGAAGGCACAGGATGAGTCGAGCAAGCTGTTTCCTGGAAGCGGATCAGGCACTTGGAGGAACGGCCTTCCCTCTCGCTCCCTTAGAGCTAGTAGTTCCATCCGTGTGTGAAATCCCGCCTCTACTTAATGGAGCTTAATTCTGTGCCTGGTTCCTACTCAAAGCAAGCAGCTAGGTAAGGGTGCAAAAGGACAGTCCAGATTTGACAGTATTGACCCCAGGGCTGAGAAGCATTAGTGAATTCCATAAGGAGTTTCATCCAGCAGTTCTTGGTTTACGAAGGTCACTGTGAAGCAAGACCCAGGGGATGAGCTGGGGGACTTCGTGGAAGGCGGTGGGGGTGAGGGACAGGAGAACCAGGATGTTATCAGGAGGGTGGTTTGAGGGGAACTTGGTGCATCTTTAGGCTTGGACAGGAAAACATGTGGGAAGAGGCCAGCTAGGAGATACAGCAGGGCCCTAGCTGAATGGAAACGGTATCACAAAGGGCAGCATTCAGCACCACCCAGATACCAGAGAGAACAACTGTAGAAATTACAAGCATTATAGGAAGTGAAATTATACCTCTCACCGCTTCATTATCACTGTATTTCATAATATTTGTCTAGAAAGGCACACAAAGCCTATCAGGTTAAATTAACCCTAATGATCAATTTTAGTTTTATTCTAATTAAACAATTTCAATTTAATTAATGCAAGCACAGAAATTAGTCAAAATTACAAATGGAAATGTTGAACTTTAAATCAAAGGTCCTCCCTACTCCCTGCCTCATGTGGAAGCACTTGAAAGTGTTTGCCTGTGAAGGGAGATGGGATTTTGACCTTTGCCTGCACTGTGAAGGACAGAAGAGAGAAAAATGTGCAACAAAAAACTACCCAGGAGCATAGATAGAAGCACAGGTTACACACACACACACTACTGCACAGTAGTTCGTGCAGGTAAATTCTCCAAATCACATGCGTTTATTCCTTAGGATCTCAATGCATCTGGGCCAGTCTAATAGATATTGAGTTTTTATAAAACACCTCTGTGAAATGGGAACCATGCGCCCATCTCCTAATCCACACATTAAACCACTAGTCCCTTCCCTCCCTGGAGTCAAAAACCTGCATTTCGGTCCTGCTCTGTGTCTGCTTAGCTTTGTGGTTTTGCAAGTTGTTCCACCTCCCTGGACTTTGGTCCTCTTATTTGGAGGTGCTATTTTATTGAAATGATCTGCAGTTTATTCCAAAATACACTTGAAGTTGTCTCTGAAAAATGATGGAGTCTTGAGTAGATAATCTTTAAGGAAATTACCAGCTTCAGTGTTCTGTATTTCTAAAACTTTGAAAAATACTGGCATCTTAGAATGGATTTTAAAACGGTACAGGGCAGGCACATGTGTCTGAGTCATCCTATAAAGACACTTAAATAGCCTTTCTTCCCTCTTCATAAAAATCTGAGGTCGATGGATCCAGAGCTCAAAAAAATTTGTAGAAAAAAGAACTTAGCAAAATAGACTCTTTTTTCCTAAACAAAAGGGAGGAAGAGGACAAAAATCTGAAAGAGAAAAACTCACAATAAAGAGAAACACATGTCCCTTTTTTTTTGTATTTAAAACCCTTATACTAAGCCGGGCTCGGTGGCTCAGCCTGTAATCCCAGCACTTTGGGAGGCTGAGGTGAGTGGATTGCCTGAGCCCGCGGGTTCGAGACCCTCTTGGGCAACTTGGCGAGACCTCATCTCTACAATAAATCAAAAATCAGCCGGGCGTGGTAGTGCGCACCTGTAATTCCGGCTACTCGGAAGGCTGAGGCAGAAGGATCGCCGGAGCCCAGCAGGTCGAGGTTGCGGTGGCCGGGAGTGGCCACTGCACTCCAGTCTGGGCGACAGAGTGAGACTCCAACTCAAAAACACAAAAAACAAAACAAACAAACAAAATCCCTTATACTGGTGAATCACACTTAACGGTGTCAGCAGTGGCACCAACTCATGGTCTCAGAAGAATACTGTATGTTATCACTCGTATCTATAACACAGCCATAACTTCTTTTCTCAGAAGGAGCCCTTCGTCCATGGTCCTCCATCTTGACTTGTTCCCAGTTGTATATGAGAATTTTTTGATAGCCATCAATTCACTATTACTGTTTGGGGACTTATAGAACAGCAGAGTAATTTAATAATATACTTGATTAGTATAATCATCATCATTGCATTTAGTAATGAGAGTGGGATTCCCCTTACCTTGGTTAATGATCATGGACAATTCATTTCTTGACTGCCAGTGGTAGAAATGGTTTTTGAAATATTAACTTCTGCCCCATGGGAATGACACTTAGCCCATCACATTTAATTTTTGACCTTCACTGAGCAGCACGGTCCTAATCCCTTGATTTTATAATCTTAACTAGGAAACATTAAAATATGGATTGACTCCAGTTGGCAGGAATCTTTATGTTCTTTTCACTAAAAAAGCTATAAATTCAGTGGTTGACCTTTTATTTCCAGGTCACAAATGACACCCACTCAGTTTTGTCCATTCACATACGATTTATGTGAGGGTCTACAGGTATAAGCCATGAAAGTTGAACTTTAATGAAATGTCTTTCAAAGATGTGCACTTAACCAAAAATCTCTCACAAAAAATTAGCAGGTGGCCTTTTAAAAACAGCCATTATATCTTTAGGTTCATCGCTGGCCTCCCCCAAATCTATTTTTTACATATAGTAAGTTTCTTCTAATATCATTTTTCAGAGGGTACAGATTATGCTTGTGTTTGGGATGACAAGAATACCTTAGTTCCCAATTTAGGTTTCTAAACTGAAAGATACCTGAAATATATTCTTTACCATCACCACACTTATCTCTCTTCAGCTGAAAAATGTTCCTTGTCCTTTCACAAAATCAATTGTATTGATGGGAGACATTCCGTGTTGTCAATCAGGGAAATGTGATTTGATGGAACCCCAAAGCAGTGAGATACGGAGAAGAATACCAAACCCACTCAGGTCCACACCATCGGAGTGAAATCAATGTTTCCCATAACACTCATCCTGTCATGTGGCACCCTAACTGTCACAATTAATAATGTAGAAGGAGCTGATTAACTTAAGTAAAGTGCTCTCTGCTGTGTAAACACAAAAGATCTATGAGGCAAAAAAAAGAGGGGGAGGGCAGGAAAGAACAAAACGTCATTTTTATTTTTCATGTGTACATGTTCTCACTTTCCATTCTTCTCTTGTAACAATTACTGTACCAGCCACTCTGACAGAGTCAATAAATTGATCTGGGTCTTGACGCAGCAGCAAAGCAGACTAATCTGATACACCATTATCTGCGATGGAGAATGTGGGGGTCTGGGGGTGCACTCAGGTAACAGGGCAAAGGGAAGAAGTCAGTAAAGGCAAGCCAATATTGCTCTTGAAAGGTAATTAACGCTCTACGTGGAGCTTCTGCAGCAGACAGACACACGTATGTGTGCGTGTGCGTGTGCGTGTGCTTGTGCATGTGACGGGAAGAGACAGAAAATGAAGCCTTCACCTTGGCTAAAGGATGCAGCCTAAGTAATACCGTATGCACCACTTATTTAAGTCCCTGCGGTATTTCAGTCACTCACACCCATCTGCAATTCAATGAGGATCACCACCCCATTAGAACTAATCATGTCAGCTGTGTATCTGACAAAATAAACATTCAGAAACTGTGCTCCTGGGTTCAGAACTTGTTTTGCATTGGGTTTTTTTTTTTCTTCTACCTTTCCTCTTCCAGCATAACACTTAATTGTTTTTTAATAGGAAATTATGAGTTACACAGAGCCCCTCCGTATGGATTCCTGGGTCCATTTTTCCTTACAACCAGAAACTGCCGATGTTGGTTGAGCTTTAACTTGCTCCTCGGGAGTGTGCTAAGTATGATCTTAATAAATAAATATCATCCCATTGGCTAATGAAAGAATTAATGGCACAACTTAGGGAAAATGGGAGTGGGAGGATGGCATGAGGAGAGATTTAGCTCAGGGGGAATATTACCAGATCACCTCTGGGGTTCCTACCCTATTAACATTTCTATACTTCTTCTTTGCAATCACAGATCCTGAAGATGAATGAGACATGCCCTGCCTCACCTCTGGGGTGCACAGAGGCTCCATCCTAAGGGGCAGAAAAGGCAGTAGCACGCATTGGCTGGATGGGGCACGGGAGTTTCACATTCTCGCCAGATAGAGTCTTTGTAAAATTCTAAGTGGAAGGCAGGCATTAATTTGTAATTTTATAAATATGACATCTGAGGGTCAGAAAGGCTGAAAATTACCCCAAGGTCATATGCTGGGATAAATCAAACACAAGTCTGTCTAGCTCCAAAGCCTGTGTTTTCTATACCACATTGTACCCTCCAGGAGCGCCGGCACCTCAGAGCTATACATCTTACAGCTCCACTGCCATAAAATCCTGGACCTAATGGGTATTAAACTGAGAGAGGCTGGGGTTTCCTTACATACAGAGAGCCCACCGTGCCCCTCTCCTGCTTCCCATCTCCCACAGAATGAAGTCCGAGTGCCTCCCCCCTGGATAAAGGCATGTATTTATTGATGACCAGATCCTGAGCTAACTTCCCAGCCCCCTCACTCAACATTCTCTGGCTGCACGTATACTGACAGACATGCCAAGCAGGATAGAGCTTTCTAGACACAGACTACTGTTCCTTTGCAGGCACGGTTCCCCCGACTGGAATGGAATGTTCTTCCAGCTGAGTATGTCTGTCTCCTTCAAAACCACCTCATATGTGTCGTCCCTCTACTATGCCTTCCCTGATCTCCATGCATCTCCCCAGAGATAAGTACGAACTCTTCTGCCCTACTTACATGTTACACGTATTTCAATAGTTTCACTGATCTCACCTTACTGTAATATGTTCACTTTTCTCCCTAGCAGTCCGTGAGCTGTGTATGACAGGGCCTGGATCACATCTGTAGCTCTCTTTCCAGCTTAATATGCCTGGAACACAGTAGGGGCTCAATAAATTTGAGCTTCATTCTTCTCCCTAAGGTCAAGCACATATCTGATAGGTGGGAGAGATAAGCTAGGAATCCAGGTATTTTGGCCATACTAAGACACACAGGTCCCTCGTCCGGCCAGTTCTCTTACTGGACCTTTCTATTGTATCGTTCTTCGACCCTTCAGTGCCACGTTTCTCCCATATACACACAGACTCATGCCTGGGGGTCAGTGAAAGGGGGACTGAACTATAGAGGGGCAGAAACTGAATGTCACGAGGGCTAGTCTTAAATTTCCCCTCACTGTTCAAGGCAACGGGAGATAAGCATCCTACCTCTACCTTGGAGGGCAGCAGCGTGTGCTTCTCGTACCATTAAGGCAGCACTGTGAGGGCCTGAGGTTGCACAGTGCCGTGAACGGCTGTGCCCACATCACGTCCCCACTCTCCCGACACATTCAGACACTGGGGAAGGAGGACATGAGGGTGAGGAACACAGGGCCAGGACAGTCTGTCCTAACCCAGTGTCCCCACTCCAACGCGAGGGATCAGCTTATTACGAGCTCATGTGACTCGTTAGTTAATGTGTAAAGCATTTGGAAAGGGAAAAGCCAATTAGAAGTGCTGAGTTATTTCATCTCTGCTGTAAAGGAAGCAGTGTGAGGCCTTAGGAAAAATTCTCATGCAAATATTTTGGGGAGGCGTGTGTTGTGGAATGTAACCTAATGAATAGACTCTATTGAAAGGCTGTATCCCCAAGAAAGAGAAGGCACTGATGATAAAAGAATGTGTCCAAGTCCTCAAAGCATAGACAGGACGCAAACAGGTGGGGGGGGGAGAAAGTGGGTAGGAAGGACTTCAGTGAATCTCACGTTAGACAGCAGGCTCTGGCCTTGAAACTATTATTGTGGAACCTTCAAGGTCTTAGACTAACTGGAAGTCCTGAGAATGCCTCTGGCCAAGAGGAACCCTGCTGCTGAACCCTCCCTCACGTGAACCGCTATTATGTGGCGTGCAGAAACATCTGGTGGAGCACATTTCTCGGGCATGGGATTTTCACGAGCAAGGGCTTTGTGGAAAGTGAGAAGGCCACCTGTACCGCCTTCTCTCCTCAGAGTTCATGCTGCAGGGCCAATCAACTCATTTTCCTGTTCTCTGAACTCTGTTGACTCAAGCTCAGCAAAACCAGGCTCTTTTCTTTTGCAAAGGAAGCATCTGGTTCCAAGTCATAAAAGAGAAACCCAGAACCTATTGCTGACTGTTTGGTAAGCACCTGGGAGGGCACGGTGCGGGGGCACCGTTTTGCAGTGTTCCCCTGAGATCACAAAGGCATGTGTCCTCCCAACACAGTCTTCTCAGAGCCCGCTTTCACAATGAAGGCTGACTCAGCCCTACGGCAGCTGGTCGCGCAAAACTCCAGGACTTCTGCCCAAATCCTGGACCTCAGACGGAAGGCTGAGGGAAGAGCAGACGATCAACACATACCCACAGCGTATGTGTCTCCCAGACACATAGGGAGTGTGCAGACAAATGGCACAGTAAGAAGACAAGCACCGAAAGAGAAGGGAGTCCGGTGCAAGCACCTGAGTTAACAAGTGCATACAACCTCTCAGGGAACCAGAAAATGAGTGTGGCAGACCCCAAGAACAGCCTACCCATGAGCTGCAGCTCCTTCTGTCTTGGGCAATGTTATTTAAGAAAGAAAATACGATCAGTCCTGGGTGATGGGCCATGATTTAAGCCAATCAAGATAATCCCATGCCGCCCTGCCCAGCATCCTTTGCAGTTAGAGATTAAAACGTGACCTAGTTTTAGCCAATGAGACCTAAGTAAAAATCTGCTACCAAAATATCAGGGAGGAACATAGCAGGGAGTACAGCAGGACCTTTTCCCTAATAGAGAAATTATAGGGTATGATAGCTGGAGCTGCAACAGCCATTTTGCAACCAGAGGCACGGAGCCTAGAGTTGAAAAGGCAACGTGCTAAGGATGGATGAGCCGATGTTAGAAAGAACGTAGGTGCCTGCTGGCATCATGAAGCAGCTGAAACAGTGCCACAGCCACTCACTTACAGATGTCTTGTTATATGAGAAAAACAACCCTGATTGTCTTTAAGCATAGTTAATTGGGTTTTCTTCTGCGAGGTAGGTATTATTATTGTATTCTTTTTTCATAGAAGAGGAAGCTGAATTTTAAAGATCACTTAGATAGATGGCACAGCCAGGATGTGAAAACAGGTCTGACTCCTCCATTCATGTTTTTTTTTCCTCTTGTTGTACCAAAGAAGTTTACCGAGTTACAAGTATATCTCCCTTAGTTCCTGGGACTTCTGCTGGACAAAAGCATCATCATCAAGACCCATCTAAGGGCTGAAAATTTCTGCAGTTGACACTACGGTATTCGACTTCCCTGCAAGGCTATCACCAGACTCTGATCCAACCCCTGTCAGCTCTCTACACCAACTCCCAGCTTCTTTTTTTCAACTTTTCCCCTCTTCATTTTCTGTCCCCCAGACCCCACAATCTAGTCCTAATTTAATGAACAGCAGATTTTCAGTCCTTTCCCTTCCTCTTCTATAAGATTCTAAAGTGTCCTGTGAAATCTCTCCCTTATCTTCCCCTTCCACTGTTCTCATTTTAATACTGGGGGAAAAAAACAAGCAAGCAGTATTTACTGAGTACCTACTGTGCCAGATACCATGGTAGGCACCTTAATTCTTAAAGCAGTCATCAATTTGCTTCAGCTAAGAAGCTTCCTCAAATCTTTTTGGAGCAAGGCAAAACCCAAACAAACAAAAAGGCTAAAACAAACTCAAAACATATGAGTAAAAGTGATAAAAGAACAGGAACCGAGAGAGAAAAGGGAGACTAGTATCTAGAATGATAGCTCTAACTTTGTCCAGAAGTGAAGTCAGTGGCCAAGGATGTCTAAAACGTGCTGCCGAATTAAAACTTGAAAGACAAAGACTCTTGTTTACTGAAACATTTATTTTAAGAGTGTCTCAGAGCCTGTCAGTGAGTCAGCCGCCAAGTGTATGTGAAGAGAATGTGTCAAGAACTTACATGTTGGTGTGGGAGACGGGAAAGCTGGGAGGATTCGCTCCTGCCCACAGGAGGATGGAGGGAGGAACAGATTGCATGAGTAACTCATCTCTGCGAGGTGTTGCTTACTATTCAACACCTACTCCTGGAGCTGAGAACATAAGAGAAAAAGTGACCAGGCACCACCTCGATTTTGGTGCCTCTTTCCCTTGGGATTCTGTATTCGCTTCCTGCCTGTCCTCACCCAGCTCAGAGCTATCCCCTTGGGGAAGTCTCTTCTTCTTTGGAGCACAATTTAGGTTAAGGAGAGAAACAGTGTTCTCAGGCTGCTGCTACACACAGGAAGAATAAATGTGCCCAATTTAACCAGGATCTTGGGGTTCCTTTAGGGTTGATGCTCACCCGAACCATCCACAGGGCTACGATCCTGGGAGAGGTGTCCTAATTTGTTAGACAGTTGCCTTAGGTGAAACTTTGACAAGTAGTTACACCCACAGAGCAGCACGTGCCGAAACGGTTCACATAGGTCCTTCCTTGACATGGAATCAGAAGTGAGTTTGTGTCCTGGCTCTACTGACTCCTGGCTATATGGTTCTGGGACAATCACTTCCTCTCTTTAAACCTAAGTCTTTTAATTGGATAATGGAGATAACAAATAATAACAGCTCTGCCTACTTTAAAAGGTTGCTCTTAAGATCAAATGAGAAAATACTTTGTAATTCAGAAACTAAGAGTTCAGCAACCAACCAAACAATAAAAGTTATCATTTGTTAGGCGTTTAGTAGGTGTTAACCACTTATTTTTTTCTACACTAACAGAATTTAAGACTCAAAACAACCATAGAAGGTGTGTGTGTGCGTGCGTGCACACACACACACACACACACACACACACACACACACACACACACAAATTGAATTAACAAAAACATGAAACACACATAATGCTTCTAAGTGGTGACATAAAGCTTCAACCAAGATCTGAAAATAAAGGCAGTGATATTAGCAGTTCTGCTACCTGGTCTCGGGACAGAGGCTAGCTGTTCTTAAAAATGCAGACTAATATCATTAATAAAGGTCTTCCCAGACAGGTGGAGAGAATGAGTTCAGTTTTGGTTTTACAGACACATGAACTCATACAGAACTGGGGCAGGTCTTCAGAAGAACCACACAGTCCCACTGGACCCAGTGAGCACTGGGCCTCATTACAAGGTTCTGATTCTTTGATATAAGAGTTTGAGTCAATCTTAGATCATCTTAACAAGAAAATGGTCACTAGCATTTCACTATAAACAACTGAGAATGCAGATATTTGGGAAAAAAAAGAAGTCTTGGAGACAGACTGGTTCAAATCTCGGCTACCTCAGTGATCCTGGGATAGGTTTACTCTTGTGAAACTTCAGTTTCCTCATCTGTAAACGGGGATAGTGGCTAGCACCAACCTTAAAGGGTTCTTGGTATTGTAGCGAGTGTAGACACAGAAATGAGCATGCGTGGGTGCTACAAAACACTAATTTGGCCAGTAAGATTTTTTGTATCTGTCATTCCTCTC